>NC_051154.1:34952858-34957858 GCF_013339745.2 Dermacentor silvarum
AATAAAAATAGAGAGTATAGAACGAATATTCTACCGCTCTGTAGACTAATCTAGTGTCGCTCATCCTTGTCCCTTTAAGGCTCCCACCAATTAACACGGCTTATACTCAGTTCTTGCAAAGTTTCACCTCGACACGCCTTCTGACGCTGTAAAAAGAACAGTTGCATGAAGAAGCACGTTACAACTCTGCAGTCACAACAGTGTTGCCAACTGCAAACTAGCCACGCCTTTTTTTTTTTTTTTTTTAAGCAGATTGACACACATGCGCAGTAAACTGGTGATGATCGCTATGGTCAGATCAGAAACAGCAAAAAATTGGAAGGCGATGCAACCTGCAGTTGAAGTCGATCAAAACCTCTTCCTGAGCGAGTTGGGGGTGATAATGGGGCGTAGTCACTGCTCACAGCATTCTATCGCGTCACTGAGTAACTAATTGACTAATTAACAAAATATCAATTAATAATATTTTAATTAGTTATTTTATGTCGCATATTGCAATTTACGGACTTGTAGCTGGTGAGTGCATAAGGCGTATCCGCTTCTAACGAACTCTCAGGATGACACCGGTTTCGTCAAAGTTAAATTTACGGTAAAAATGCACTGTTGTTCCACCTACATTTTAACAAACCGCCGTTTGATGCGTTGAAGCAAAAATCTAACTGCAACGTCAGTGTATTTCGTCGCACACTTTGGGAGTGAATGTCTCGAAATTGGCGTCAGCTTGAGCGTTCGTTCCAAGTGGCGCCTTCCGGCTACAAATTCGTAAATTGCATTATTTAGTTAAAACTTAATTAGTGATAGTTTCTTAATTAGTTGTTTGTGTATTTCGATGTAATGTGTAGCTAATGTCCGCGTCTACGAGCGGCCCAGCTCAAGAAATAGAATTGTGCTATCTGGCACAGACAATGTTTGTAAAAAAATGCTTTATAGTTTTAAAAAAAAAAAACATGCTTGGTATAGTTGTCTTACATTCAGGCCTGCATGGTCAGATTGGAAATCTGATATCCTCTCAAAAGCGCGGCTAGGTATAGAGGGTGACTGGGCTCCAACTGGAAAGGCAGCATCGTGAAAATAGGATATAAATTTAAGAAAAAATTCAGAGCCCTTCCACTACTGTGAAGATGGAAGCCAGCAAAGCTGTGACTATGGTGGGTCTGCTGTAATGAATATTGCTATAGTGAATTTATATATTATCATTATTCACTATATTGAGCGTCTTCGGCATGGTCGTCAAAGAGCAGCGACACCGGTGTCTTGTTTTCGCTCGGCGCGATGGCCAAGTAGTGCGTTTGCTGCGCCAACTCCGCCCGCGACGCCAACGAGATCTCTCCCGCTCCTGCTCTCGGCGGCTCATACTCACATAACCAACGCGGGTATGAGCCACACTCGATTTATTTCTTACCATCGTTCTTTCTTTCTTTCTTTCTTTCTTTCTTTCTTTATTTATTTATTTATTTATTTATTTATTTATTTATTTATTTATTTATTTATTTATTTATTTATTTATTTCCTTCTTTTTTTTCTTTCTTGTCCCTGGCCCATACCCGCATACCCGCATATCTAATGCGGGTATGCGCCACACGTGATTTTATTATCGTTAATCGTGACGTAACTGACGAGTATGTAATGTTATTGATGTCATGACCTATCAGTCATGTTAGGCATACATTCGTACCCTTCCATGCCAATTTTGGTATATACCAAGTGAACGAGACGCCACACGATTGTTGCCTACTTCCGGTGTACACGGACGCGATCTCCTGGAACCTTGCCCTTAACAGCTTCGCTGTAAAAAATAGTAATAACACGAAAAAGGATACTTTACTCAAATGACGGATACGAGCCAGTGCACATAAACGAATACCTAATATTTTGAGCACATGTCCGCATTAATGAATAAATAGTTAAAGGCAGTGAAAGCTGTCCTTCCAAGGACAGTAACGTTCAGTGGAACAAGTATTTCCCAAGTACGAAAAAGTGGTTGACCAGCACCCCAAGTTTGTAAGGTAGCTGCCGACTTTGCTGGGCTCAAAGGGGGAAGTCTAGCAAGAAGTGTGGGTGAGCCACACACTTGTACAGAATAATTTGTAGCTCGAAACCACGAATTGACTACTCAGATTTGCTGCCACTGTTATTTCTGTCCGTCGGCGACATTCCAGTGAAGAAAATATTCACAAAAGCTTATCGAGACATGTTGCAATCAAATGCGTGCGGGAAGCTTTATGTTGAAGTCAGGAGACAAAATTTTAGTCTGACTTGACAAACCTGTCCTGCGGAAGCCCGAACTTTAAATTGTCTTCCACTCGACTGTACAGCACGAAAGTACAAAGAAAGCTCAACACGAGTTTCTCAGAAAAAAATTGCTAGCATCGAACACAGGATTTGTTTTTCCGGGGTGGTCGCTCTACCATCTAAGCTAACCAGGCGGCAAGGCCGAGTTAACCGAAGTGTCGAAGCATAGGACACAGAATTCGGCAAAATATCATTCTGGGCGGAAGCACGCAAAGTGGAGGAAGGCTCACGAAATGGAAAATTATAATCCACCCGACTGTATAGCACGAAGCTGCAAATGAAGATTCGTGTTGTCGATGGATTCGGCCTCGTTCTGCAATCTGCTAGTCTGTTAACCTTCTTCACTTCAATCCTTCAAATTACTTCTGGGGCCACTGGCGCGGGCGTGTAATCAAGCGGCACTTTTCTTATTTCACTCACTACAAGTAAAGTGCGAAGAAAGAAAACGTAGCGCGCTGAGAACGACTGAATCAGATGTTTTAGGATGCAATAACAGCTTACCCACCGGCACTCGTTATCATCATCATCATCATCAGCCTATATTTTATGTCCACTGCAGGACGAAGGCCTCTCCCTGCGATCTCCATGCAATTACCCCTGTCTTGTGCTAGCGTATTCCAACTTGCGCCTGCAAATTTCTTAACTTCATCATCCCATCTGGTTTTCTGCCGACCTCGACTGCGCTTCCCTTCTCTTGGTATCCGTTCTGTAACCCTAATGGTCCACCCGTTATCCATCCTACGCATTACATGGCCTGCCCAGCTCCATTTCTTCCGCTTAATGTCAACTAGAATATCGGCTATCCCCATTTGTTCTCTGAACCACAACGCTCTCTTCCTGTATCTTAACGTTAGTCCTAAGATGTTTCGTTCCATAGCTCTTTGTGCAGTCCTTAACTTGTTCTCTAGCTTCTTTGTTAACCTCCAAGTTTCTGTCCCATATGTTAGCACCGGTAGAATGCAATGATTATGATTATACACTTTTCTTTTCAACGATAGTGGTAAGCTCCCAGTCAGGATTTGGCAATGCCTGCCGCATGAACTCCAACCCAATTTTATTCTTCTGTAAATTTCTTTCTCGTGATCAAGGTCCCCTGTGAGTAATTGACCTAGATAAACGTACTCCTTTACAGACTCTAGAGGCTGACAAGCGATCCTGAATTCTTGTTCCCTTGCCAGGTTAATGAACATTATCTTTGTCTTCTGCATATTCATCTTCAACCCAATTCTTACACTTTCTCGATTAAGGTCCTCAATCATTTGCTGTAATTCGTCGCCATTGTTGCAGAATAGGACAATGTCATCTGCAAACCGAAGGTTGCTGAGATATTCGCCTTGATCCTCACTCCTAAGCCTTCCCAATCTAAGAGCTTGAATACTTCTTCTAAGCATGCAGTGAATAGCATTGGAGAGATTGTGTCTCCTTGCATGACCCCTTTCTTGATAGGTAACTTTCTACATTTCTTGTGGAGCACCAAGGTAGCTGTGGAATCCTTGTAGATGTTTGCTAAGATATTCACGTATGCCTCCTGTACTCCTTGATTACGCAATGCCTCTATGACTGCTGGTATCTCTACTGAATCGAATGCCTTTTCATAATCTATGGAGGCCATATAGAGATGTTGATTGTACTCCGCAGATTTCTCGATTACCTGATTGATGACGTGGATATGATCCATCGCAGAATATCCCTTCCTGAAACCAGCCTGTTCTCTTGGTTGGCTGAAGCCAATAAGTGTTGCCCTGATTCTATTGAAAATTATCTTGCTGAATATTTTATACAATACTAAAAGCAAGCTAATGGGTCTATAATTATTCAATTCTTTAACGTCTCCCTTCTTATGGATTAGTATAATGTTGGCGTTCTGGTACACTCGAAGTTGTGATGCATTGCGTATAAAGGGCCGCAAGCTTTTCAAGCATGATATCTCCTCCATCTTTGATTAAATCCTCTGATATTCCATCTTCTCCAGCAGCTTTTCCCCTGGTCATTTCTTTCAACGCCCTTCTAACTTCATCGCCAGTTATAGAAGGAGCCCCTGTATCCGGTTCATCACTATTTCGAATGAACGTAGCTTGGCTGTTTTGGGGCACTGTACAGGTCAGTATAGAATTCTTCCGCTGCTTTTACTATGTCATCGAAATTGCTGATGATATTACCATGCTTATCTTTCAGTGCATACATCTTGCCTTGTCCTATGCCAAGCTTTCTTCTCGGCACTCGTCATCACGCCCTTAATGCAAAAATTAAAGGAAGGTAGATTACATAATGTTCGCTAATCATCAAGTAATTAGTACACAAAAATGATCCTATAGTGGCGGAAGAGGTCTCACGACCGAAGATTGTACAATCGTGCACTTCACCAGACTTCTCTGCTATTCAACAATTTGGCTAACGTTAGCTGAGACACCCTGTCAACTTGTATTTCCGTCTTGTTTCTTCGCGTATAGCGCTTCTGAGTCTGCCCATTCTTCAACGAAATCAAAAGAAACTCAGATAGCACCGAACGAAGCGAAACAATTACGCGAGAAAAGTCGGCTTCTTTCAATAATACGTGTTTAATAATACTAGAACCCAAATCAAAGTTCTGACGCTAGAACTGTCCGTAAGGGCAATTTTCAGGGAAATTGAATCTCGAAAATATTCGAGAATACGGTCGGCCAATGGCAAACAGCGCCTACGAACTAAAGGCTTAATTGAATTCGGAT